>NC_057803.1:126052908-126080314 GCF_018294505.1 Triticum aestivum
CATCTCTCTCTCACACACACACACACCCCAGACACACACTAAGACTCCATCTCACACACACATGCTCTAGGCGGAGCATTTGTTCCTACAACCCTTCATCCAACCTTACCCGTATGATGAACAATCAGCTTTATTTACTTGCATAACATGGAAAAATTCCACTTTACTTTAGTAGTCAGCAAACTTATCATCTCTACCCTTATAAAAAACGAGTTGGTGGTGATGGTGTGCTTGCCATCTTGTAATACAGACCGTATGATCTATATCTGAGGATAGAAAGCAAACTATGATAATTTTACAAAAGATACCCGCACCTCTCTCCACATCCTTATCTCACGCAACCTCATTGCTTAGCAATTAAAAAAGGAATAGGTCTCTGGAACAATCTAGCATGCATGGTGGCCGCTGCCGCCTGCCGGCGCCGTCCATCCCCATGCCTCCGCCCATTCCGACTACTAGTCACCACCACGCTCCACTCCTCCTCGCCTTATCTCTCATCTTTCATTTTTTCGATGACATTCTCGAGATACCAGTTTTCCGATAAAATTCTCGAGATATCATTAGTTTTTACACATGGGATTACTCCTGCATGGGTCAATCACAACAGGTGTTCTATAAAAAAATGCATATTGATGTTCCGTGCAATGCATGAGAATCTTGCTTGTAATTATATAACGCAAATCGCGAGCAGGAAGTGACATTTTTTTGACACAACCACGTTAACATGGCCACGTAAATCACTAGCTAAAGTAAATACCATTATACTTATATCCCGATGCAAAAGGTTGAGTACATGTCCGAAGAGTAGAGTCGCACACACGCACTCTGTCTCTCAGAATCTCTCTTACACACACACCAGTTATGTGACGCCACTTAAGCAGACACGTATGTTACAATTTGTGCACCCGCGGGTACACGTGATCCTGCGCATTTATTTAAGCCGGAAGGCGAACCAAAATAGTAGCTGCTTTCATTCCCCTCCCGCCGCCTCTTCTCTGGTCGCCGTCGCCCGGTAGCCATGGGCCGGCCAAAGGTAACAACTTACGCCATACTCCCGCCGGAGCGGCACTTTAATATGGAAATTTTAGTGGCCATGCAAGCATCTTTTTGTGCTAGCACTCCTATATAAGGGTTGACCGGTCGCTTCCCGCGAACGTGCGCGGGCGGTGGAAGAGGAAGAAGGGAAGCGGGTTGTGGAGTAACGTTTTTACCACAATTTCCTAGGAAACCGAGTGCAATAATTGAGTAGTTTTGCAAACTACCAGTACTACACCTGAAATGGTTCAAAACCTATACTCCCTTGCCAGCGCGCGCTTCCCGCGTGAAACGGTCAGCGTCACCCTGGAGCATCAGTGCCGCATTAATGCCCGGCCAGAGCGGAGGCGACCTCTCACTGGCGCCAACTTTGAAGTGGCGTGACGGCCGAGAGAGCGCCGCTTCCCGGTGCACGCGACTGCTCCGCGTC
This sequence comes from Triticum aestivum, assembly GCF_018294505.1. Classification (NCBI taxonomy): domain Eukaryota; kingdom Viridiplantae; phylum Streptophyta; class Magnoliopsida; order Poales; family Poaceae; genus Triticum; species Triticum aestivum. The sequence continues at coordinate 126,054,374 of NC_057803.1, forward strand.
AAGACTGGCCATAGGCCCTGTTTGGATCCATGGGTTAGAGTTAGTTTGAGCTAGTTGGGGCTCAAATAGCCCTAAACTATACAAGCATGAGGGTTTAAATTGGAGCAAGTTGCACCAACCCACCAAAAAAACTATCCCACCCATGAGGGTTTAAACTGGAGATAGTTCTCATTGGGACCACTGAAAAATCACTTTTCTCTCTCCATGAAGTGCATTTATTGTCAATCTAACCCTGTCACCCAAACACCTCTTTGGCTACAGTTAGTTCAGGGTTAGTCATGAGTTAGTCTAACCTCTAGCTAAGTTAGAGTATCAAACAGGAGCAGTATAGGACATGCAAGTTGCTCAAAGCATACATGCAATTTCGTACATGAAAGGATTTTTTTCTTTTTGAAAACGGAACGTGAAAGGAATTTTTTTTAGAATGCTCTTGGCAAGTCGCTAACATGTGATAGTTAACCGACAATAGACGGCAGAAACGCCAGCCCGCCGCACTTTGATAGAGACGAGGAGGGAGAAGCGATACAGGCTGCTGGATTACTAGAGATAGGTGTCACACGGAAGCCAAGAAATATGGTGATAGCGTGGGTTAGCCATGTACTAGTATGATGTAACTACACTTGGCTGCCGTGTTTCGTACTCTTCCAGTCCACTGTGGAGATGATTAGTTAATTTTATATAGCTGAATAATATTAAATATTATGAGTGCAGACGCTCCACCACGAGGTTCCTTGCTCCTTCTCGGTCATCCAGAATCTATGTTCTTCCACTCTATTTTTTTATGTGAGCTTTGTTCATCCTTTTGCCAACACGCGAGACATCTAACATCAAGGTGCACGTGTTATGCAAGGATCGTTCCATCTATATGAAAAACACGTGGGACTGGAACTATGAGACGAACATGTACCCAGGAGTGGATGTACGAACCTGAGTAATGTAGCGCAGCAAGTGAAGTAGAAAGGCACAAATCGTATGAACATGCATGGCATATAGGGTGTGTTTGGTTGCGTTCTCATCTCAGCATAGTTGTTCCCTCTTCAGGCATGCTCAACTCAACACCCCTCTTCATGCATGCTCTCTTCATGCATGCTTCTAGTGTATTTGTGCTAAACTAGTGTGGACTCATGCACCCTACATACACTCTACCAAACACCCAAAAGTAGGTCGAGAAGGGAACTCTTGGGCGGCATTTGTCTCTTAGTACATACTACCACTAAATGGTGTACGTGCAATGCACGGTGATGTTATGGAGTACGTGCCTAAGTACTCTACTACTACTATATTAGTTGGAGGCACATATTAACTTTTATATTGGTTTACGTGTATGCCCCGAGACCTTCCAACTAGACGTGTCTTTGTCTCCATTTTTTTGCGGAAAACGTGTCTTTGTCTCCAGGTCGCACTTTGTATCGTTCATACCACTAAGTACTACTACTGTGGTCTCCGACCCAGAAGTGGAAGAAGTGGAGATGCTCTACCACGCTGTTTTTTTACGCTGGGCTCTACCACGCTGTTCATGTCCCACTCCTTTCGCTGACGTGTGGGACATCCAGCACGTGCCGTGTTTGGCACCCTTCGTCGTAAGAGTTGAAACGCTAGCATTCATCAGAAATAAAAATTAATTATAAATCAGCAGTGATACTATTTTTTTGTGAACCAATCAGCAGTGATACTATACCTCGATATCGGAAAGAATACTACTCCGTTCGCCAACATGTGGGACGTTGACCATCCTGGTCCACTTGCCATGCACGCACAACTCCAAGGGAGTCACCCAGGTCATCGCGCCGCAGTAACAATGACTAATGAGCCGTCAAATCACAGGCCCACTTCCCACTTTGAAGTTGCTTGGACGAAGGAACCATCATGACTTCGTTGAATTCCGCTTCTTGAAGAAAACTACTGTACCAACAGTACTGCTAGCTACAGTAGTTACTACAACAGAGGCATCCTTTCGTTCATAGGATAGGAATATGAAAATCATAGGAAGTGAGATGACATGCATCTCAATTCCTATAGAGAAAGAGATGCCATTTGATGCTTAGGATAGGAATTTTTCCATTTAGTCTAGGCTAATGTACTGGTAATTTGCTCTAAAAACTACAGTAGTAACTAGTAGTACTGGTACATGCTCGTACTCAGACACACACACACTAACTACTAGTACTACTACTTCTCACATGCTGGCCAGACGCCGTCGTTCTCCTTCCCGGCTTTGTCGGTGACACCCCACCGTGCTTGGATCTCTGCCGACCTCTCCGCAGCAGCGCGTGCGTCCTTTTCTTTCTTGCGGCGGCGGGCCTCTCTTTTCTTGAGTGCTTTCTGACTTTTCCACTCCCTCTATGTGGCTTTGGCCGCCTCTTGCTGTACCGCCCATTCGGCCTTGGCATCTTCAAATTCCTCCCACATAGTTGTGAGGTCGCGAGCAGCGATAAACTCGGCACGGCGGGATGCCATCGCTTCCCTACCATTTTGTGTGTGGTCGTGGGCGGCAAGGAACTCGGCGCGGCGGGATGCCATCGCTGCCTTACCGGTTAGTGTGCGGTGCGGTGGCATGAATGACGCTTGGTGAGAGCTCTGGGGTGGAGTGGCTGGACAACCGTATATTCCCCTTCAATCCTCGTCATTTATTACCGAGTAAAATGCATTGGCAGTCATCAAACTTGTCTTGGTAGCTCACTTTGATCATTGTATACGAGATATGGTGATTATACGGTCACTGGCTCAGCGTATAGCTCCGTATTTGTCTAGTTGACCAGTCAAACAGATCGCATGCGCCTCATCAGCTCGTGTTCTTTATCTATCTACGCGGGCCTAGCTGTCAATGGAGAAAGAAATACTGTAAAAACCAAAATTATGCTAGAGTCCGGACCACTTCTGAAGCCCGCTCTCACCGCCTTGGCCCCTCAAGACGCCAGCTGCCCACCGCATGCATGCATATCAAGTAGTACTCCTTATGTGGAGGAGAGAGAGGCACTGACAAAGTCAAGTAGTGGGCTCTACAAGAGCCCGTCTCTACACGTGCTCCTAGGTATAAAAAAATAATTCTAAAAAAGGCATAAAAACAATTGTGTCTTAAAAAACAAAGGTAAAAAACATTTGAGAGGAAATAGATAGAGAGAAAGTGAGAAAAAGCTATAACCTGGGCATTACATGAGGAAGGAGGGAGTGGTGCACATGCCAAGTTCACTGGGCTGCCGTGTTTCACACTCCTCCGTCGTAACAGTGGAGACAATAGCTTTCATCAAAAATAAACAATGAATACTCGTTGCTCGTCCTCTATATCGAAAAGAATACTTTCATTCACCGACATGTGGGACGTCGACCATCCTGGTCCACCTGCCATGCACAAAATTATCCTGGTCTACCCCGGTCGTATCGCAGGCCCAACCTTTCCCACTGTAAGTTGTTCGGACGAAGGAACCATCATGACTTCGTTGAATTTCGCTTCTTCAAGAAAACTTACTGTACCCGCAATACTGCTACCACACGCGAAGACTGGACAGCACTGTACCACGTCATATCACTAAAACCCACTAGGCCAAACTAGCCCACCTAGGTCATCTATTTTGGAACGGAGGGAGTACGTCTCTGCACTGCTATGATTTTGTGTTGCATGTCATATCACTGAAACCCACTAGGCCAAACTAGCCTGCCTAGGTCATCAATCGCTAAGCCTACAATTTTAGGAGCTAGGGATATTGGTCGATCGACGAGGGATAAGTATAAGCGTACCACAAGCTCATCAGCCCCAACGTTTCTCTTCGGTGAGTGTTTTGCAAGTACTATAGCTCGCACAGTAGCTAGCCTACTAACACCAAGAATCATCAAACAAGCCCTGCTGATATGATAAACAGTTCAAACTTACATCTAATCATGCCATATATTACATCAAAAGCTGGTGAAGATACATCTGTTTCCATAACTCAGAGAGGGTTTGCATGATTCACTATCAAACAAAAGTAGCAAGATCCGCCCACACAATACAATGCACTAGCCCTAAGATGGTTTGATAACACGCATCGTTCTGGTAATTAAACACAGGGCAATGCAAACTACCCTGAAGGATTAGCGCGACCAACTATTTCTTGTCATCGATCTCTCGGGCAATGGCCACAGCATAGACAGCGGCATGGGAATCGATTTCTGGGGCGATGTCCGCAGGACTGACCGCGACATCGGAATCGATCTCTAGGGTGGTGTCCACAGGATGGATAGCGGATCGGAATCAATCTCCGGGGCGATGCCAACAGGACAGGCCACGACATCGGAATCATCAAGGACGTCCACCCGCACCTGCACAACCCTAACATATTAGCAAGTACATTGCAAATAATCAAAAACCACAACTATGGTAATAAGCCATTATTTTTTACCTTGTGCAGCTCACCGGGGGATCTCATCCCTCCGGGGGCCATCTCCTCGTCCTTGATGGGGGGCATCACCTTGCCAGGGGAATACTGCTTCTCAATGGCGACTATCTCCTCAAACTCGGTCTTGAGTCTCACATAGGTGGCAACCAGAGTTCCTGGGATAGGCACGATGGGGCCATTACTGTTCTTCCAACTTTCTTTGAGGAGTTCGTCCGCCAACGTCCTCAACTCTTGGGCCAGTGCTTGTTTCTTGGAGTTCTTCGTCTCCATGGGTTGGCCCGCCAACATGGTCAACTCGTTGGTCGGTGCTCGCTTCCTCGAGATCGCTGTCTCTAGTGGGTTGTCCACCGGCAACTCTTTACCTTGTGCTCCAGGATCCATCAATGAACTGACAAACAAAAAGCAATCAAAAGGAAACCACAATCGCAATGAAAACGGGAAAAGAATAGGATGTGAGAATCGGTCGGTGCTTCGCAAAAAGAAGATTCTTGGAATGAAAATATAGCAGCATAACTGATTCGCCCACCTTTCCTTCGTTGGTACAGAAGAAAAATGGCGGAAGTGAGTAGCCTAGAGTGAGGTTTTCTTCAAGAAAGGGAAGAAAGGGCTTGAACGAGCGTTCCAGTGAAATGATGGTTGCTTCATCCAGTCCAACTTGGAGGCCACCTTACACTGCTGGTAAAGGTGTGCGTTTTGTGATATGACGGGTCATGACGGCCACACCGGGGTGACAGGTGAGTCTCAACTATAGCACCTCGCTGTGATTTGGTGGATGGCACGCGGGCCCGGATGCTTTGAAATGTCCCGCGTGTAGATAGAGCGGCTAGTCATATACTCCCTCCTTTCCGGTTTATAGGGCTCAATTCAAAAATTTCACCAACCAAGGTAGATGGTGAGTGGTGGAATCCTTTTTGTAATGCTCTTGTTTTCTTCAAAAATGTATGTTTACCAATGTATTAATTGCAATGCATGCATGCATAAAGTACATGCATTGGTCAATTTTCACTTAATACTTGCATGCAATTATTTAATGCACCTTGGAATCTGAACTTGTGATGGGGAACAACCAAATTGAGCCTAATAAAATGAAAAAACTAAGATTTTGAGATAAGCCCTATAAACCGGAAAGGAGGGAGTAGGAGTGCTCAATATTGTGCACCGCGACCAAGGCAGAGAGGAAAACGAGAGAACTACGTAATTAATGCATGAGTTTAATTAAGGTAGTTTTGTAAAGTACGAGATACATTTCTCCAATCGCAAAATGCCTTGGTTCATGAGATTTGAGATTTGAGCCCTATAAACCGGAAGGGAGGGAGTACTGCACATGGTGTAGTCTAGTCACTTGTTGAAATCTCTAGAAAGGAAAATACTCCTTTACGGTTTACAGGGCTATACTACTCCCTCCGTCTAGGCGTGTAAGTCATCTTATGAAAACCAAATACGTAGTCCCAAAACACTTAGGTGTGGTGCATTAACTTTTACCTTGTTTCTTGTTTCTTGACATATCAACCAATAAGAGATGAGAGGTGTGCATGCTTTTAATGACTTGCAATGGCTAGTTCATTACATGCAATGCTATTAATTAGCAAATAAACATTGGTGACCCCAGGAGGAAACGGTGCTAAGCGCGTGGACCTATGTAGAATGAGTATCAACCAATGGATAATGGAGTTTAATTGTTAAACAATAGCAATTTTGTCTCATGCAAGAGCTTGGCTACTACTCCAAGGAACCGCACCACACGAGCGTTCGCAACTACCATGTTCGGGTTGCGCTTGGCTCTTCGCCTCTTCGAGAAGACGAACAATGATGTTACTCCTACTTCTACAGGATTGAATCCACAGCTGCATGTCCGTCCACCTCATGCGGGACGGATAGCGTGTAGTGAAAGCTTCTACTTACTGCTCCTGCCTTTGCGTCTATGACAGGTGGTCCCAACAGGTGGTTGGCCCTCCTGTCATGCAGCCATAGGCAGGTGCAATTAAGGCACCGGAGCTCAGTCCGCGAGGGAGAGGGCGTTGTAGTAATCAAATTTCTCGGTCTTGTACGAGTTGATGAAGATAGGGGTTGCTTGCTTTCTAGGGTTGCTTGCTAGGGTTGCTCACTACGTATATATAGGCCAGAGCCTCCGCGCTTGCTTGCTAGGGTTGCTCTATTCAAACACTCTCATCCTCTCCATATCTAAACAAGATAGGGGTAGTAACACTGTCTTTCTCCCTTCAAAAAACACTGGCTTTCTATCCTCACCGCTGGTTACAGATTCGGACATATCCCCCTCCGCCAGTGAAGGGGAGGAGGGGCAGCGTTTAGGCCGTCGTCGACAGCGAGGGAGGAGACCCACTGTCGGCCGCACCGTTATCTCTGGCCGAGCGCCGGCGCAGGAGGTCCTCCGATCCCTTTGTCCTTGCCTGTGGGCGGACCCGGCCTCCCGCCGCCCACCTATCCACATCCCGACGACCTTCAGGTATATCTTCGTTCGAAACCGCCTTAGCTCTACTTCCCCAGCTCGCTATGTCGCTGCATGTGCATCATTTTCTACCTCTCAGCCCCTCTCGATCAGATGGTCCAACGTCACATTTTTTTCTTCTATTGTTAGAGGTAAAGCTACTTCATGGAGTCGAATCTTGTACTACTTGGTTCAAACAAGAAATAAAGTGGGGGTGGGGGAATGTAGTATGTACATCAGACTTGGTACAAACAGGAAGGAAAGGGGGTGAAAGTAGTACAGACTGGTCATCCAACCGGTCTCTTGGTCGAAAAGTGAAATATAGGGGTAATGCTGTACACAATGGTATGACCAGTACTAGATTTGTTATCCACACATAGGAGTAGGTGGCTAGAGTGAACAAAAATGGGACCAACCCAGATATGTTTCTTGGATGTTTGTTTCTCGGGGCAACAAACTATGAATCACCACTTTATGCCCATGTTTACGTACATGGTGTTGGACTGCTGGTGCACCCACTGTCCCATGCCCTTATACAAAATATTTAGGCTCTGTTCAGAATAAAGGGGCAGAAAACATAGGTCTTGATGAAAATAGAGGAATAGGAAATGAATGTAGGTATAAAACTATGGAACAACGAACCGGAGGAAACTCTCGAGAGAATGTGTTCGGATGGACTACGAAATGTAAAGATTTGTTTTTTTAGAGTAGCATGCTTGGCAGTATGAGATGCTATTTGTTTATTTAGCTGCACAGTGACTACTCTTGTCCTCACCTCACGTACCACACATAGGTTGATTTTTTTATTCCAGCAACACAGCACAGCAACCTATCTAACGCATGACAGTGAGCGCCTGCCTTGGGCTTCTGCCCAAAAATGAGCAGCGCGTGGATGTTTCTAATCCTATGGAATCAGTACTACCAGACCAGCTTTCCTATGAAACACTATTCACCTTTCCCATGTTTCAAACGGTTGGAAGGGAAAGAATACCATAGGAATATGTTCCTACAAAAATCCTGCACCAAACCTGTGAACCGAACACATCCTTAGCTGTTCTTAATCTAATGTCCGTGGTAAAAATGAAGCCACGCCGCTGTTATAAGCCATGACAAGTTTAACCAAATGTTTTTGCCTCTAATTGTTTGAGACTCTAACTGTTTCATCTATGCCTTTTTGTGCAAACAGGGATATCCAATTCACCTGGTTGCTATTGTGACCTTTTGGTGCACTGCACAAAACTCTTCTTAAAAGAAGTGACTTTTGTGTTGTTTAACTGGGATGTCAGAATGGAACAGTTGGTTCATTTTGGTGGAACTGCACAAAGGGAGATCTGTGTTCCAATCCTCATCATCCATATTGGCGCCATAACCTTCCTTTAGGTAAGAATGATATTTAATGCATGTGTTCATCTCTATTTTCCGGCTGCCATGAGAAAATAATGCTATTTTTTACTAGTACACTTGTACTCCCTCACTGACAAAACCAATTCTGAATTAGAAGGCCAATCATGTACTTGGTTTGACCAACTGGTGAGGAGAAAGAGAAACAGAGCATGAAGAGGAAGAAGAAGAAGAATAAACAGTACCAAGGCGATCTTGCTGAAGCCAGAGGCCACAAGTCGAGGCCATTCAAGGGCTCCGGCAACGACTACCTTACCTGTGAGACGATCCTCCAGGGAGCCCTTCCACTTTTGCTGTCTCACTTAATTAATTAGGAGTACTTATGTACCACTAATTTATTACTACCTAATTTTCCTGTTGGAGTTAAACAAATCTTTAGTAGGACCCTATGCTGAATCATGTATGTGTGTATGTTTGTTTGTGGAGGTGAATCATGTGGTGGAGCAGGGAGGGAATATTATTAGTGTCATGACATAACAGTGCTATTATTTTGCATGTCAATTTATTGCCATTGGTTCAATGAGGCAATGTTTTGCGTATTGTCCATCATGAATTTGATGCTACTAGTTGAGTAATATGCTAATGTCTTCCTATCCTTTCTCACTAAGCTAATGAAGGTTTCACCTTGTTCCTACTTGTGCAAACAGGGATCATGTTGTCCCAATCATACATTAAATGGAACTACACAAGACAATACAATGAACTGTATCCCAGCCAGTGCTTTAACTCTGCTGGAAGTTCTTGATAATCTTTCGATATAATCTCAGCACTGGTAAACAAGAGTGATTTCAACCATACATTTGAAGTGCACAAAAATATATACTATTGTGTGATTCCAGTGAGTGCTTTATCATCTCTTATGGGACTACATGAATAAGCTTTTTTTCTCAGGTTGGTACGGGCCTAAGGCCTTCATCCATATTAGTTTGCTATCATCTCTATTTGTATCGTGCTACTGTCATGAGAAACTCCTTTATCTTTGCATGTTAAAGTTTTGCAACCTATGATAAATGGCAATGCTTTGAGTGTTCAGTTGAGCTAATTGGCACCGATTAAATAAACTAATACCTCTCTTTAAGCAAGACTACTATGTTGCTAACTTTACCCATTAAGATAATGAGGGTGCTTCTATTTGTTAGTGTATGTTTCATAAACTAGTCCCGCTATTACAGTAATCTCACTCTCTCAATATATGTGCCAACAGGGATGCTCAATTTTGGTGGAACTGCACAAAAACTTTGGGTGCTTCATTGCCTCGACAGCTTCCGTCCTTTCCTGTCAGTCGCTAAACTCTGCATGCTTTCTTCCTTTGTTGTCAGTCACTTGGCTTATCTCGGCTTCCAGTCAAAGGAAATAGTAATTGATATGCTACCTCACACAGGTTGGTACTGGTCTTTATCCTGATTATTGTGCCTGTCATATGTATTGGTAATTTGGTATTGTGCTACTGTTTGCCGATTTCATAAAGGAGTAATTTGGAGCCTGAACTCACAGGCAAATCATTACATCGGGTGATTTTAGTAGAACTGCACAAAATGATCAGATGTTGACAAGAAGTGCCTATATTCATTCGAGTATCAACCGGCGTCAACCAATTGTCAAACTCCAAGTGTTAGGAGAGTGAACGCCAAAAGTATTGCTTGGTGCATAGCCCAGAAAAACGCAGTCCAGTCTTTGGTCCCAACTTGTACCTTTTGGTTATCGGCACATATGGTAGCGAACTATATGGCATGGAGTCTAAAGATTCCAGACAAGTTGGTTGATGCTTATATTCATCTGGCACTTAATCAGTCTGCACGCCAAGGATGCTCCATTTCAGTTGAACTGCACAAAAAATTTGGGTGGTTAATTTTCTCAACCGCCTCTTTTCTCGTCTGCAATGTAGAATTTTGGCGAGATACAGGACCAAGATGAGCCAGTAAACTGGTTGGATGAAAGTAGTGGCCAAGTTTCTCAAACCTCCCTCGGCACGAGGCCACTATTTGAGGATAAACCTATAAGCCAAGTTCAGATTGTCTGTGCTGCCTCTTATGTACTCGAAAGTTTACTCGTACAAGAACTAATTTTAGCAAGAAGTACCTCCGATTGAACACCATTTACCAGTCCGTACCCTAGGTAATTAAAGTTCGTCCATGGATCATATTGGCTGTGATCTCAATCATTTGGATGCATAAACATACTGAACATGTGTATATCTGAATCTTTTTGTAAATCATGTATGAATATTGTCGTGTGATCTATCAATCATTTGGATGCATAGATATGCTGAGCTTGTGTATATATGAATCTTTTGAGTTGTTGATTGTGAATGTTGGCTATGGATATGAACGTGTCCTGTGAACTTGAGTTTGATATGAATGCTTACCTTTTCTGTTGTATTTGTGTGTGAACTTGTTAGTATGCCTATTGTGGGGTATAAAACGTAGGTCTCTTATAAAAGTAATGCCGTGTCCAATTTATGTTTTCCCTTCTAACCACATCATATATATTTATATTATTAATATTATCGTATATTTTATAGAGACTTATATATACATTATAAAAACATCCCAACTTATAAAAGTAAATGTTTAATGGAAGTTGGCAAGGAAAATCCTGGTTGTTTTTGACTCACAGGCAAGGAAAATCCTGGTTGTTTTTGACTCACAGGCAAGGAAAATCCTGGTTGTTTTTGACTCACACGCAAGGAAAATCCTGGTGATTGCGAAGATTCTAAGGACCAATTTAATAATAACGCGCTCATTTTTATTTTGAGCAATAACTCGCTAATTTCTTAATTATATATATATAATGTGCCTCTCTGGTTTATTCTTTGATATTCATTGCTCCTTCTAACATAACATTATACGTATATATAATGAGCCCACCTAATACGTGTATTTCAAGGAAGTGCAAATGGGCTGGGATTTCTTAGAAAATATAAATGGGCCTGATTGACACGAAATTATTTGTTCACCTAGCCGAGCAAATGGACTGTACAATTCTAGAAAACATGGGTTAAATATATGCCACATTTTTGCAGGCTGACATGTGGGCCAATAGGTCGAAGCCTACGCAGGGCGTTGTCAACTTGGTAACAAATGATTGTGTCATCCATAGCCATTGGATTTATATCCAACGGCCGGCATGCACCTTCAATCTCTCGTCTTCTTCCTCCAGCGTCGTCGGGACCGCCTGGTCCAGCCTCTGGCGGCTAGCGGCTCTGCTTAGCACGCATCCCTGCGAAGCGCTACCCCATCGCCGGACAGGCTATCCCTCCACCCCTCGACACCTCCTATTATTCTCCATCGACTACAGCCCCACGCCGCAATAGAACCAGTTATAACCCTTCTCCTCCTCTCAATCTGCGACTCCACTCCCGCATTTTCCCATCTCCGAGTCGTTCTCGTCCGGGGCCTCGCCGTCATCCACCACCTCGCTGTGTTTGGTGTGGCCTGATCAACAAACGAGAGTCATCGGAAGAGGACTTTACATGGAGAGCCTGACGGCTGGGACCCACGAGGTCCATGGTCGCACGCAAGGAAAGTTCCTCCTTATTAAGCTGAAAAAAATGTTTCCTCCACCTGACAGCTGGGACCCACCGGCTGTATCTTCGCACGGAAGGAAGTGCCTCCTTGTTTTGCGAAAAAAATTATTCATCCCGTTGACAGTTGGTACCTGTCAGATTTGGTGACTGACTTGTGGGCCTACTAAGAGGACGTGTACAATCAGTAGTATATTTCGTCTGTTTGCTGCTGTTGTTGTTTTCAATGTACAATCAGTAGTATATTTTGTCTGTTGGTTGAATAAATGTGTTGTTAGAATGACAAACACAATGTTTTGGAAGTCGTTGCACGGTTCGATCCTTTAGTGCCCCGTACCGTACGTAGCGCATACTATTTATCGTATGGAACACATTTTTTTTGAAACTCGGAACACATTTTCCACTTGTTGATAACATGCAGCCCACTGATGAAGGCCCAATAGAGAAGCCCATAATTAACTGGAAGGGAGGCTCTCACATGAATCCGGCCCAGGTACATGCTCATGGTCCCCTAAACATAAATAAGTAAATAAATAAAGCTAAATGCTCATGCACCAGTTCTTTGGGAAAATGCACCAGTTAACTTTTTGACCCTAGTACTGACTAGAAAATGGCCAATAATTCTAAAAATGGAAAATGGGATGCAATAAATTCCATATGAATTAGAAAATGAGTAAAAAATATAAAAATAATAGCAAATGGGCTATACACGCCACAGATTTTGAGGCTGACTTGTTTACGAAAGGCTTTGTTAGTGAACACACGATTATAGCAGCAGTTAGTGTTGGATGTCCATCCAACGGCCGGCGTGCTTCTTTAATCTCTGATCTTCTTGCTCCAGCCTCCTAAACTAGCGCCAGCGAGACTGCCTGCTCCCTCCTCTTGTGGCCCGTTGTGATGCCGCGCAGGCTTCCCTAGCCCACCCTACTCCCTTCGCTGGCCTGGCCGCACGCAATCAACTGCCTCCTTATTACATGAAAAAATGATTCCTCCCACTGACATCTGGGGCGCACCGGTTGGGAGGCTAACCTGTGGGCCTACTAAGTTGACGCGTACGCAGGGCTTGTCAACTTAGTCAACAAACGATTCTAGCAGCAGTAACCGTTGGATTTGAATTAAAAGGTCCTGCTGCTTCTTCAATCACTGCTCTTCTTGCACCAGCCGCCCAAACCAGCGCCAGGGAGACCGCCTGCTCCTGCCTCCAGTGGCCGGCTGTGCTGCCGATGAGGCCTCATCGCCCCCTACTACTCCCACCGCTAGCCAGGCCCTGCGGCAACGGCAGCCTCACACCGCAGCCGAACAAGTGAACCATTGTACTCCTCTCCGCGTGGGCATCAACTGCCGCGTCTTCCCCGGCTCCGGGTCGTCCAGGCCTCGCCGTCGTCCACCGCCTTGGTCAACGGCATGGTCAATGTGGTCAACGACATTCCATCGGAAGAGTACTGTACGTGGAGAGACTGATAGCTGGGTCCACGGCCACAGCCCAGTTTTTTTGTGATTTGCCAAGTAAGTCGCTTTGTCAGGCCTGTTGGGCTGCAAATCTTTCAAGACGAGGAGGAGAGCTTTCATTCGGCTAGCCGAGAAAATGGCCCATCAGTAATGAGAAATGGGCTGTACATTTTTAAAACACATCAATCCGGCAATTAGTCTCAAATATCTTTTTTTCATTTCGAGATTTGAAATTACATTAATTTTTATGCATGGAGAATTTGTTGGATTTTATATTGATATACATTTATTTCTAAAATCAGTTTGAATGTGAGTCAGTATTTCGGGATTAAAAACAGTTCGGACCGCACCGAAATATGCAAAATTTTGTATAATTTTTTAACCGTGGCCACAATATGGGTTGTAATGCTAACAAAAATAATATGGGCTCCAAAAAAACCTTAACAATTAGCAAATGGGCTATAAATTATTAGAAATAATGGCAGATGGTTGTATGCTGTTTCCCACAGATTTGAGGCTTTCGTAAAAAAAAGGTTGACGCACAAGCAGTGACTGTTGGATGGCCATCCAACGGCCGTCGTGCTTCTTCAATCTCTGCTCTTCCTGCTCCAGCCGCTCAAACAGGCGTCGGCGGGACTGCCTGCTCCCTCCTCCCCGCGGCCGGCTCTGCTGCCGTGCAGGCCTCACCGCCCCACTGTACTCCCATCACTGGCCTAGCCATCCCTCTACTCACCCACACCTGCTGTTATTCTCCACCGACGGCAGACGAACCAGTAAACCCTCGTCCTAGGCCTCACCGTCGTCCACCGCCCTGGTGCTCTCGGCACGGCCTGGTCAACGTGGTCAACGACCGAAATGCATCTAAAGTGGACTTTAGGTGGAGAGGCCGATAGCTGGGTCCACGGCCGCAGGCAAGGAAATGCCTCCTTATTACGCGCAAAATAATGATTCCTTCACCTGACATCTGGGACCCACCGAAAGGGCCTCTATATTTCACAAAAAAACGTTACTGCCGCTGACAGCTCGGACCCACCAGCTATATCTTCACACACAAGGAAGTGCCTCCTCATTACGCACAAAAAAATGAATACTCCCCCTGTTAGCTGGGACCCAGTATAGTGGCAGGCTGACTTGTGGGGCTACTAAGTTGACGGGGATGGAGGGCTTTGTCAACTTAGTCAATATGCATGATTCTAGCTCCAGTGACCGTACGATGTCCATCCAACCGCCGTCGTGCTTCTTCAACCTCTGGTCTTCTTGCTCCAGCTGCCCAAACCAGCGCCGGTCGTGCCTCGTGCTCCTGCCTCCTGTGGCCGGCTGCGATGCGGCGGAGGCCTCACCACCCCCTACTACTCCCACCGCTGGCCAGGCCATCCCTCTACTCACCCACACCCCCTATTACTCTACGGTGACGGCAGCCTCACACCGCAGCGAACCAGTTCCCTCGTACTCCTCTATGCATCGGCATCCACTGCCGCGTCTTCCCCGGCTCCGCGTCGTCCCCTTCCTAGGCCTCGTCGTCGTCCACAGCCCTGGTGCTCTCGGCCGGGCGTGGTCAACATGGTCAAGGAACGGCTTCCATCGGACATAGACTATACGTGGAGAGGCTGACAGCTGGGTCCACGGCCGCAGCAAGGAAGTGCCTCCTTATTACGTGCAAAATAATTATTCCTCCACCTGACAGCGGGGACCCACCGGACGGGCCACCGTATTTCGCCCCCCTGGCTGCTGGGACCCACCAGCTACATCTTCGTAGGCAAGGAAGTGCCTGACAGTCGGGACCCACCTGGTTGAAGCGTACATAGCGTTGACATTCTGGTCGCGAACGTGTACGTACATACTGGTCGATGTAGAGGCGTGCACATGTCGTAGTAGAGGCGCGCATGTAGCATGTACATGTACGTACAGCGGCCAGGGTGCAAGAAAGAATACAGCCACGTATGTGTACATACGGGCGGGGTCTCGAACTCCTACTCGCGCATACGTACGGCGAGGGCTCGTGTACATGGCTGGGTCGGAACGGAGAAACGGCGTCGTCGTCGTGTTCATGGGCCGGAACGGAATGCGCGGTCGTGTTCATCGGGAGGGCTTGGACGGAAGAGGCGATGGAAACGAGGCCTGGTGTACCGCACAACGGAGGAAGCGGACCTCCTATGGTCGAAATGGGGGTCCGGTTGATCAGGAGGGGTGTGGCGTACCGCAAAACAGAGGAAACGGACCTCCTACGGTCGAAACGGGCGTCTTGTTGATCGGGAGGGGTGAGGGAGTCCTAGATTAGGGGGTGTTCGGATAGCCGAACTATACATTCAAGCCGGACTCCTGGACTATGAAGATACAAGATTGAAGACTTCGTCCCGTGTCCGGAAGGGACTTTCCTTGGCGTGGAAGGCAAGCTTGGCGATACGGATGTTCAGATCTCCTACCATTGTAACCGACTCTATGTAACCCTAACCCTCTCCGTTGTCTATATAAACCAGAGGGTTTTAGTCCGTAGGACAACATACACATCAACAATCATACCGTAGGCTAGCTTCTAGGGTTTAACCTCTCTGATCTCGATGTAGATCTACTCTTGTACTACCCATATCATCAATATTAATCAAGCAGGACGTAGGGTTCTACCTCCATCGAGAGGGCCCAAACCTGGGTAAAACTTTGTGTCACTTGCCTCCTGTTACCATCCGGCCTAGACGCACAGTTCGGGACCCCCTACCCGAGATCCGCCGGTTTTGACACTGACATTGGTGCTTTCATTGAGAGTTCCTCTCTGTCATCGCCATCAGGAAGGATGCCCTGCCCCGTCTTTAAAGACGGCACCGTTGCTAAGGGAGCTTTGGCTGTCGGCCAAACCCTCTGGCTAGGTGGTTTTCTTATGACCACCTGTTCGGCTTCTGCGCCGACGATGACCTCTCGAGCCATCGAAAACAATCTTCATGTCAACCCGGAACTTGCCTAGCAGTTAGATCCAATAGAGCTTTCCTCCATAAACGAGCTCTTGGATCGCTTCGCCGCCCTGGGAGTCGCTACGGATTATGACCAGATTGGGCCTAAAACCGATCTGAGAGAGATTAACTCTCCCCAAGCCACCCATCACGTTGCCGTGGTAGAGGGGCAGTGCGGCGACCCTTCATCTATCTTAAGGACTCGCTACGTCCGGATTCCTGATCCCTCCAAGCCGGATGTCCGCAGAGGGGAGGATATCACTCAAGACTTGAACCTAGAATCAGGCGACGGACTGGATTCATTGGATGACATCCAAGAACCCAAATTTTCGAGTTCGGAAATTCCTCGGCCTCTGAGCCTCAGAAGGGGTAAGGCTTCGGATTTAATTCCACCCACCCACCCGAACATTAGCGATCTATCCCAAATCAGGCAAGAGCCCAAAGAAACAGTACATCATTACTGGGCTAGATTCCTCCTGGTTATGAACAGGATAAAGGGCTGCCGTGAGGAAGACGCAATTTCATTCTTCTGCAATAATTGCACGGACAAGGGAATACTCAACGCCATAAGTCGCCGTGATATTACACGCTTCGCTGACTTAGAGTCCATAGCATGAAAGTACTGTGCGATGGAAAGCGCCCGGAAAACCGAAACAAAATTTTGGGACAATCCGGCCCTTAAGGCAAGCCCAGTCCGAAATAAAAGGGTGCATCATCGCCAGACACCCGGGTCAAACACCAAAAGGCAAAAACCCTCTACAGGGCATGGAACCATACTGGAAGGATGGCTTAATGGACCCTGTAAAATTCATAGTACAGAGGACGCCACACCAATGCACAGCCTTAGAGCATGTTGGATACTCCGGTAGGTGGCCAAAATAGGTGAAAACCTCCTAATTCCAGAGGCCACAGAAAGCCACCCCAGAGACACCAATACGGTATTAACAGTCTTCGAGACCTTCGCATCAAATAATATGCGAAAAAGGACACTCAGCAGCCTTGCCGAAGTCTACCAAGTAGCAACAATAAACCCATGGAGTGACACGGCCATTACCTTTAACGCCAGTGATGAACCTAAATTCCGAACAGGCCGAGCACCAGCTGCAATTGTCCTCAGTCTAATAGTGGACGGCTTTCGTCTTACCAAGGTACTCATGGACGGCGGCAGCGGATTGAACCTCATCTATGTGGAAACTCTTCAAAAAATGGATATAGACTGGAACCGCATCATGCGAAGCAGCACAACCTTTAGAGGAATAATCCCCAGTCGGGAAGCATGTTGTACAGGAAAAATCACACTAGATGTGGTGTTCGGCACACCGGACAATTACAGGTCTGAAGAGGTCACGTTCCATGTGGCCCCGTTCAGCAGCGGTCATCACGCTTTGCTAGGGCGGAAAGCATTCACAATCTTCCAAGCAATACCCCATTACGGGTACATGAAGCTCAAGATGCTCGGGCCTAATGGGATCATCACTCTCGCTAGTGATCCAGACATAGCACTCCGCGCCGAAAACAAGACAGCCGCACTGGCCCTCGAGGCACTATCCGAAGCCCTAGCGGCTGAGCAGCTGACTGCGCTGCGCTCTACGGTGAATAGGGACAATGTGGTACTCGACAAAAGATCCAAATCCACCTCCTTTAAACCAGCGGACGAAATAGTCAAATTCCAAGTCCATCCAACGGACCCCAATAAAACAACTTCCATCGGGGCACAGTTAAACCCTGATGTTGACGCCGCATTGTGAGAGTTCCTACGAGAGAACTGGGACATTTTCGCCTGGCACCCTTCAGACATGCCAGGAATCCCACGCAGGCTGGCCGAGCACAACTTAAATATCCAAACAGGACTCAAACCTGTCAAACAGGCTCTCCGGCGTTTTTCCGAACCTAAGAGACAGGCTATGGGAGAGGAGCTAGCAAAGCTATTAGAGGCCGGATTCATCAGAGATATAAAACATCCGGACTGGCTAGCAAACCTGGTGATGGTACCAAAGAAGGACAAATCCTGGCGCCTGTGTGTTGATTTTAAAGACCTTAACAAGGCTTGCCCAAAGGATCCCTTCCCCCTCCCCTGCATCGATCAAATAATCGATGCTACCGCAGGACACGATTCGTTGTGTTTCCTCGACGCATATTCTGGCTACCATCAAATCAAGATGGCAGAACCAGACCAAGCCGCAACAGCATTTATCACACCATACGGGCCATTCTGCTTCAACACGATGCCCTTCGGGCTCAAAAACACCGGCGCAACATATCAGCGCATGATTCAGACATGTTTGGCAAGCCAGATCAGTAAAACAGTGGAGGCATACGTAGATGATGTGGTCGTCAAAACAAGACATGTTGAATCTCTAGTAGACGACTCGAGGCTCACATTTGATAATCTCTGAACATACGACATCAAGCTCAACCCGGAAAAATGCGTTTTCGGCGTTCCAGCCGGAAAGCTCTTGGGCTTCATTGTATCCAGTAGAGGAATTGAAGCAAACCCAGCCAAGATCTGAGCTCTGTCGTAACTAGATATCCCAAAGGACCTCAAACAAATACAAAAGTTAACCGGATGTGTGGCAGCTCAAAGCCGCTTTATCTCCCGCTTGGGAGAAAAGGCCCTTCCCCTTTACCGCCTCCTTCGGCGCACCGAACACTTCAAATGGACGGACGCAGCCACGGCTGGACTCGATGAAATAAAAGCCATACTTGCAACAAACCCAGTCCTGGCCGCGCCAAACACCAGCGAACCAATGCTATTGTACATCGCAGCAACACATCAGGTTGTAAGCACAGTGCTCGTCGTCGAACGAGAAGCGGACGGACACAAATTCCCCCTTCAAAGGCCGGCCTATTATGTGTCTACTGTCCTCACTCCCTGCAAATCACGGTACCCGCACTATCAAAAGATTGCGTATGCGGTATTCATGGCATCCCGGAAGCTACGACACTACTTTCAAGAGTGTTCAATAACAGTAGCCTCAGAAGTACCACTTAACAACATTATAAACAACCGTGACGCAACGGGCCGGATTGTGAAATGGGCCATCGAGCTCCTCCCATTTGACATAACTTATAAGCCATGAAGAGCCATCAAGTCACAAGTTTTGGCCGACTTCGTCGCAGAAAGGACGGAGGTCGAACTCCCTAGAGAGTACGGCACATATTCAAATTGGATCATGCATTTCGACGGCTCCAAAATGTTGGCTGGAATGGGGGTTGGCATCGTTTTGACGTCCCCCACGGGAGACACAGTTCAATACGTACTACAGATTCTGTACACGGACTCCAACAATGCAGCCGAATATGAGGCCCTTCTACATGGTCTCCGGATGGCAGTATCCATGGGCATCAACGCCTAGAGGTGCGCGAGGACTCGAACCTCGCAATCTCCCAAATAATGGAGACTTCGATGCCAAGGATCCGAAAATGGCAGCTTACCGCAACACTGTCCTAAAAATGTCAGCTTGGTTTGAGGGACTTGAATTTCACCATATAGCCCAGGAAAATAATCAGGCGGCAGATGTCCTGGCACGCATCGGTGCAAAACGCGATGTAGTCCCCCCCAACATCTTCTTGGAAAGGCTTTTCAAGCCATCCGTGGCATGGGAAGGGGAACCGAACAATAACAGCCCGGACCCAACCGCACTGCCTGACACCGAATATTCTGACACAATCGGAGGCTCTGCCATTGAAATAACACCTTCAGCCCACGTAATAATGGCCGTCATCGCCCCGTGGACAGAACCATTCCTCGCCTACCTTACTAGGCAGGAACTCCCCGAGGACCAAAATGAGGCACGCTGCATAGTGCGGCGATCCAAAGCCTATAGAGTCCACGAGGGAGAGCTTTATAAGAAAAGCACTACCGGAGTCCTTCAAAGGTGCATCTCCGAAGAGGAGGGGTGGAATCTCCTGGCTGAAATCCATGCTGGACTCGGCAGTCATCACGCTACAGCCCGGTCCCTGGTAAGCAAGGCCTTCCGTACAGGCTTTTATTGGCCGACGGCCCGGGCAGATGCTCAGGACTTAGTCCAACGATGCGCCGACTGCCAGCTCTTTGCAAACTAAAGCCATATGCCACCCACCGCCCTCCAAACTATCCCCATCACTTGGCCCTTTGCGGTCTGGGGGCTTGATATGGTTGGACCCCTTAAAGGCGGAACCCACAAGCACAAATACTTACTGGTCATGCTGGATAAGTTCACCAAATAGATAGAAGCCAAGCCTGTTAAGACGGCCGAATCCGGACCTGTGATAGACTTCATATCTGGGGTTGTACATCGTTATGGCGTCCCCCACAGCATCATCACTGATAATGGCATGAACTTTACGGTTGACGAGGTAAAACTCTGGTGCAAAAACATGGGCATAAAGCTCGATTATGCTTCCATCTATCACCCACAAACTAACGGCCGGGTCGAACGTGCAAATGGTCTTGTCATGAGCGGCATCAAACCCAGACTAGTGTAGTCCCTCAAGGAATCTAACATGCACTGGGTAGAGGAGCTCGACTCCGTACTCTGGGGGCTGCGGACCACGCCGAATCGCACCACCGGATACACACCATTCTTCATGGTGTACGGCGCAGAGGCAGTTCTGCCTTGCGACATAATTCATGACTCACCTCGAGTGCGCATGTACGAGGAAAGAGAAGCCGAGCTCGATCGGTAGGACAGTTTGGACGCATTAGAGGAGGAGCGTGACGTGGCGAAATCCCGTTCCGCATTCTATCAACAGCAAGCTTGAAGATACCAAAGCAGAGAAGTACAGGCCAAAAATTACAATGTTGGCGAATTAGTTCTACGCCTGCCGGACAAGAAAAAGGACAAACTCAAGCCCAAGTGGGAAGGTCCCTTCATAATTGACCAAGTCCTGACTGTTGGAGCATACCGCCTGCGAAACGCATCGGATAACCCACTAAAGCCGAACCCATGGAACGCAGCCCGTCTCCGAAGATTCGATGCCTAGCGTTGGATCCTGTGTTCGTCTCCTTACTCTGTCCATTTTTTATATACTGTCCGTCTTACATTTCTCTCCTTCTTCCTTTTCTCTCTCTTATAACATTTAAAGGCTCACAAATTGACGCGCTATCCGCGCTCAGTAAACCTCGGGGCTTCTTTAAACAGAAGCTTATTTATACGGGCTTCATGCCTAACACATGTGTCAAACTTCCGCATGTACCTTTTATTCACCATTATATGCATTGATATGACTTAAGTTTTGGCCAAGCTGGGTTGCCTGGCTCCTGTGCTTACCCCTACGTTCCCGATTATTCGGCTAGGTGGTAAAGGGAGCACCTCTGTGATTGTTACTGCCGGATCAGCCGGACGTGTACCTCAGACTGGGTGAAGCCGAAAGCTAGCGTTCTTAAGAGAATATTCGGTCGGTGAACTAAAGATGATCTTTTCCTTTATCTATGCGCCCCCAGGCGTTTTTCCTACGTTTCTTTTCGTAGCATGGACATGCACTTTAAGGCATGCCCCCCAGGGAAAGGAACCCCTAACGAAACTATTCTCCCTGGAAGATGTTTTTTACTAACCATGTAATATAACATAACTAGTCGGGCACTTGTCTTTTCACGCACTAATGACCCCTACGCCTGGTCTCCACACATTCCCTGGTTCCTATATAACCGCACGGGAATTCGGACACTCTCCGGACCGTCAGGCCCCGAGGTTGAAGCGAAAAGGTCGGCCATGACAAATGATCTACAATCCGGCTAGAAGGTATTATAAATGTCAATTCGATTACATGGTCATTTTGACGGATTGTATTCCTCTTCAATACCATCTAACAGGCTGTCTAATTTACAGTCCTGCTGGGAGTACTTTGCGGCCAACTCTACTTGGCCGTACACTAAGCTTACAGGGATCTCCTTCCCATCGGGCCCTATAGGACCGACCTTGGCCATGTGGTTGGGGTCAGCCTTTGACTACTGTGTCTTCACCATGGCCCAGGCCTCCCTAGCGCCTTGACGGCAGGCTGATATCTTCCACAATTGGAAGCGCCGTTGTGCTCCCTTTAGCTTCTCCGCAAGCTCTCCAATACCTTCGGGCATGGAGACGGATGGCCACAGGGCCTGGGCGATGCCTCACATCACCTGCCGAACTAGATCGAGCAGTTGCGAGAGCTCGAGAAGAAGGTCACCCGTAGAACTGGGCATCTCCTCCGTCGGACGACCCGTTAACACACCTACAGACATTGCTCTGTCAGTCGACTTCCCCGCCGAACTTTCTTTCAAAAGGTTCGTTCAGGCACTTACTAAATATGCCACACCGAAGCCGCTGATTCTCCTTCACAGAGTCTGATAGCTGGGCACGAACATCTTTCAGCTCGACGCCCAGCCAGGTGTTGGCATCTTGGAGAACGTTCTTCTCCCCCATCACCTTTAATAGCACCCTCTCACCAGCCTTTAGCTGGCATAGGAGATGTTGCTTTTCCGGATTCAATCCGGCGCCATCTGCAATTTTATTTGTCAGGTTCGCACCAAAGTCATGCTTTGCAAAATACTTATCTTTTGAAATGTATATTACCAGAGGGGGCCTCCTTAGGCTCCCCTGCCGTGGCTAGTGCGGCCTCTAGTTGGGCTTTGCACTCTTCCAGCTCCTGGGACAGTAGGGAATTCTTTTCTGAAAGAACCTACATATCAAATGATCCTTAAACCAGTTATTCTAACTGTTTCAAGTCTCGAGGGATACTGCTACATATATATTTACCAAAATTTTCTTACCTGTATGTCTTTTACATATTGCTCCGTGGCTCTGGCTAGACCATTTTGAGCGACACGGAGGTGCGCATCTCCCGAATTGAAGGCATCTAACACCTCTTGGGAGAAGTAAGCGTCGTGAAGAATTGTTCGGCGACGCCTGTGGTTCATGGCACTCTCCACCTCAGAGTTGGTGGCAGACAACCCGTCCGCATCCTCCATCGGAGGAACGTCCGGCACGCACCTTGCGTTCGCCTCCGCCCCCGGACCAGGCTTTGGAGCCTGGCTGGTGGAGGCGCGATTAGCAGCCTCTCCGGATATAGTCCGGCGAGGTCTCTTTGTCCTGAAGAGGGCACGAGTGTCAAATGTTCCTCGAAGGTATAACAACTGGGATAGAGGGGCGCGCCATACCTTTGCGCTGATGCCTCGGTCCGGCCTGTACCTCTTTTCTGCCCACGGGGCCCTGTGGCCCCTCGTTGGCTTGTCGCCGCAGGTTCGGCCTTCCGCCTCAACAATCTTTCCTGCAAAGTTCGGTTGCAATCAGGAAATCGAACATGCATGGATGGACCCCAATCCGGGGTACTGGGACTTCGATCTCAGGTACCTGGGGCATCGGGATTAGCCCTGGGTAATCGGCCGTAATGGCCACCAAGGTGTTGTCCTCGCTCAATTGATGGAACACTCCATCAATCAGCTCCACAGATATGTCCGGATCCTCTTGAGAGGCCGGGTCAAGAGACCGTCCTGGGTCCTCGGGTTGTGGAGGCGGGCTGCTTATTTCCTTAACAGCCCGGCGCAGTTCCTGCGTTGAGGTCATAAGACTAAGTATTTAACAATGGGAACACTAAATGGATGAGCAAGTAGATGCGACCACTTACCTAGCTTGGGGGATTGTGCATAGATAATCCACCTTGTGGGTTGACGCAGAGAAATTCCTCCTCTTCTCCCTTGTGCAAAGTGGACAAGATCTTTAATAGAGCGGTAACTGAATCTGGCCCTTTACGGCCGTAGCGGGTGGCGTCGTCCTCCCCGTTGAAATCCCACATGGGGTGGCTTCTATACTGAAGCGGCTGCACCCCCCGCATGATGCATTCGGCCATAACTTCGATCATGGTTAGTCCGGAATGGGCCAACAATCTTATTCGGCCCATCAGGTAAATGATGTTCCTGTCACTTTCCCTTTGAGGGCTCCGTGGACGCCAGCTTAGGCGCTTCTTTAAGGGAGCACTATCGAATTCTGGGAGGCCGATCCGGATAGGATCCAGTAGCGGGACGTCTTCTATATAGAACCATTCCGAGGGCCAATCTTCGGACGCCTTCTTTGGGGTTCCGGACAGATATCCGGTCCCGGCGATGCGCCATACTTCGGCTCCGCCCACTTGATACATTGACCCTTTCTTGGAACGGGGCACGAGGCAAAATAGCTCCTTCCACAGTCCGAAATGAGCTTCAATACCCAGGAACAGCTCACAAAGGGCTACAAAGCCCGCGATATGCAATACTGAGGCAGGCGTGAGATGATGTAGCTGGAGGCCGTAGAACTCCAGCAACCCCCGGATAAATGGGTGGATGGGAAATCTGAGCCCCCTTATTAAGTAAGGGACAAGGCACACCTGCTCTCCTTTGGATGGATTAGGGGCATTCTCTGCTTGCTCTCCACCGTTGTAGACGGCAAAACCGGCTCGAACCGGGACCATATAGGCCGGGGGGAGAAATCCCTTGGTCTGGAGCGTCACTAGCTCGCTGTGTGGAGTAGAACATCTCTCCCAATATCCAAGCTTAGGGCTGGAAGGGCGAGCGGAGGAGTTGCGGCGGCTGGCCATGGTGGAATGGACCTTTCCCGGATGCGCTCTGATGAACACTCGTGGAGGGGAGAAGGTGTGGATTGGATCTAAATTCTCGTCCCCTTAAATAGGGCAGCTCATTTACGCGGCTAGGGGTGTGAACGAAAAAACACTCAGACTTTTCATATTCGTTTGACACGTGGGAAACGACCATTATTGGGCGTAGAAGCCAAGGAGCACAACATCTACAAGAAACTGGACTTTATTCAAACAGGTACACGGAATTTGGAGGAGAACCCGCCTTGCAATGCCGAAGACAATCTGCGCGCCGGACTTATCGTCATTGAAGCCTGGTTCGGGGGCTACTGAGGGAGTCCTGGATTAGGGGGTGTTCGGATAGCCGAACTATACCTTCAAGCCGGAATCCTGGACTATGAAGATACAAGATTGAAGACTTCGTCCCGTGTCCGGAAGGGACTTTCCTTGGCGTGGAAGGCAAGCTTGGCGATACGAATGTTCAGATCTCCTACCATTGTAACCGACTCTATGTAACCCTAACCCTCTCTGGTGTCTATATAAACCGGAGGGTTTTAGTCCATAGGACAACATACACATCAACAATCATACCGTAGGCTAGCTTCTAGGGTTTAGCCTCTCTAATCTCGAGGTAGATCTACTCTTGTACTACCCATATCATCAATATTAATCAAGCAGGACGTAGGGTTTTACCTCCATCGAGAGGGCCCGAACCTGGGTAAAACTTCGTGTCCCTTGCCTCTTGTTACCATCCGGCCTAGACGCACAGTTCGGGACCCCCTACCCGAGATCCGCCGGTTTTGACACCGACATGTGGCGTACCGCAAAACGGAGGAAACGGACCTCCTACAGTCGAAACGGGGGTCCTGTTGATCGGGAGGGGTGTCGCGTACCGCAAAACAAAGGAAACGGACTTGTGTTGGAGTGCTACGGTCGAAACAGGGGTCCTGTTCATCGGGAGGGGTGTGGCGTACCGCAAGACAGGACTCCACGGGATACTGTTCATCTCCACCGTCGACCCCCTCTAGCCTCCACGAGCTACTGTTCATCCACCGTCGACCTCCTCCGGCCTCCACGGGCTCCTGTTCATCCAGCCTCCACCGCGTGCTACTCCACCGGCTACTGTTCAACCACCCCTCCACCGTCTACTGTTCATCCAGCCCTCCACACCACGGGGTCCTGTTCAACCACCCCTCCACGGGCACCCCTCCACCATATACTGTTCATCCTGTCCTCCACACCATGGGGTCCTATTCATCCACCCCTCCACGGGCACCCCTCCAC